>NW_022146864.1:0-2669 GCF_002938485.1 Sitophilus oryzae
AATGATTAAACTGAAAAAAGAAAACCAAACAGCTGAAATAAAGAGACGAGTAAGACTGGCCTGGGCAGCATTTGGAAAATTAAGTTACATATTAAAAAACAAAAGATATCCACAGTACCTCAAAACCAAAGTATATAATCAATGTGTACTCCCTGTACTTACTTACGGATCCCAGACCTGGATACTGAGCGGATCAGAGGAAAAACAAAAGAAAGGGATGTTAGAAGTGAAGTAGCAAAATTGAAATGGCAGTTTGCCGGTCCCAATGTCAGACAGAAGGATGATCGATGCAACAAATGCATCGTAAACTGGAGGCCCTGGGAGAATAGAAGAAGTAGAGGAAGACCTCAGATGAGATGGGCGGACGATCTGAGGAAATATGCAGGCACAATATGGATAAACACGGCGACAGAGAGGGAAGAGTGGAAGAGATTGGGGGAGGCCTACGTCCAACGATGGACCGAAGAGCCTGAATAGATAGATAGATAGTAGGTACAACTTATTCAATAACTCGGCATTTTGCAAAAAAGACTAGGCGTATTATAAAACTCCGGCATGTTTAATAAAAGAAGGATATTTTACAAAGAGCCTTCAGAAAGAGTTTTCAGTCGCTTTGCAAAATGCCTAATGAAGACTAGCCAGATTGCACAAAACATTTTACGGGATTCGTATAACTAACCTAAATTTATCCAACGACATTCTTGAACTTCTTTTTCAAAATTTGGAAATAATGACACATAAAGTGATAATTCTGCTAATTAGAGTTTGGTTGAGGATGATTATTATAAAGATCTAAATTCATTTTATTCTAAAAGAAAGCAAAGTTCCACAAAGAAGCAGCCCTGTACACAGAATCGAATTACAGAGTATAATAATAAAATGAGATATTAATATTAAGTAATATTAAATGTAATATACCAAATACCCTGTGAATGCGATAAATTTTACATTGATAAAACATCTAGACCCTTAAATGTCAGAATTAAAGAACATAAAGATTATTTAAGAAAGGGAGATTTTCACAAATCTAAGATTTGTCAGCATTCTTGGGACACAGGGCACAGAATAAATTTTAATAACGCCAAAATTATAATGAAAGAAGCGATAGCCTCTAAAAGAAAAATAAAAGAGGCTTTTTTAATTCAATCTAATAAAAATAAATGTATTGCTCATACATCTGTAGATGTTAGTAATGTATGGCAATCGCTTCTTTGATTTTAAAGAACAATAGATACAACAAGATTAATAAACATAACATACGTAAAATTTAAAAATAATCATACAGAAAGTTCGGGGCTTTTTGGTTTTACCTTATTAAGTAATTGTTATCAGGTAGTAATTGTTAATTTTGAAGTTTAAATATCAAGTTAAAAATGTTATTTTAACAGAACGTCAACGGCTTCTTGTAGACGTATCCGTTTTAAAAAAGTAAATTGTTTTCGAATAGTTGAATCGTATATAATAATTAGTATCATATGATCAGAAAAATGTTTTTGTTGCTTGTGTTTTCATATTTTCAAAGAATCGTCAGTTTATAGTCTCAATTTTTTAATTATTTCTCACACAAGCTATCCCAACCTCTTATCTGGTTAGAACTTAAAACGAACCATTTCTACCTGCGTCCAAAGCCACATATTAAAATAAAATACTGTATAATTCCATTCCGACTAATTTTGTCGTTTCGGGACCAGCTGTTTGGCCTCTTACCATAATCTTCAGTCCTCAGATTAGTTCTGGGAGATTTAATTATATGGTTTTGGGACCGTTTCTCACAGAAATCTGTTATTAAGAGAAGTTCGAGTTTATTTTTAATTGTTCGGGTAGGAGATTTTCGAAATAGCGATTAATTTATGTTGTTCTATCCAAAAGCTCTAAAATATTAATTATCTACTACGAAATATTCAAAAAAAAATTATTTTATCATCTACGTATATCATTTCTCTATAGTTTGTTTTTTTGTTCATTTCAATAGCTATTTTTGTGCATATTCTGCACAAAAAAATAAGTAAAAAAGTTCGTATAAATGTATGGCCTAAAATGCTTAGTTTCGGAGATACAGGATGTAGAAGTTTTATTTTTTTTTCGATTTTTTCCAAATAATTTCTGAAGTAACGTCAACATTTGGATGAAAATTGGTGTCTGGAAGTTTTTTGACGTGAGAAATTTAATTTTGATGTCAATATGACTCCTACTTGTAGAGGGCGCCACCTACATATTTTTTAACTGGTTTGAAGATTAATAACTTTTTTAATTTTATAACATATACCTATATATTCAGGGTTTTTCATAATCCATTGTTTTGTTAACTTGGAAATAAAAAAATATAAAAAATGTCTATACCTATGTGGCGATTCATTTTTCCAAAAAAAAAATCCTTTATGGGTATTCTCCTGGAATGTTAAGCACTTTCTGTCAGGCAAATTGGTTTTACTAGTATAAAGCTTCTGACAAGCTGTGTACATTTTTAAATCAAGCTAATTTTACAACCATTAATGGTGGGTTCATACAGCCAAATAAAATAAAATAAGAATAAAATAAAATAAGAAATAAGGAATTCTTATTTGTGTGCGTTCATACAGTCAAATAAAATAAAATAAGAAATATATATTTGCTCATGCGCAGTACGATGAGGCTGGATAAAAGTTAACTTTTACGATTGTTTATAGTAA
>NW_022146865.1:0-4167 GCF_002938485.1 Sitophilus oryzae
AAAAATCTAAATGGATCAGAGAAAGAAAGATTTAAACACTTCAAAGAACTTCTTACACTGATATTCGGTAAGTTATTGATGGATCAATATACATATATGTTTAATAATCAATAATCAGTTCCATATAAAATTTAAGGGTGAGATTGTTAATCTGGAAATAAAATACAACAAAGTCCAACAGAGTGCTCGATGAATGAGTATGCTAATAAACCAACTGCTTGGAGGGAAAAGAGGAGAAAAAAATGACTAAACGAGGTCCACCAAATCGTGGCGATATACCAGTGTTTACCAGTTTAGTATGTTGTTATACTAGGTACTTATATTTTTAATACATTTTGATACAAATTCTGTTCTTTTACAGTGTTTTCTTACTTCTGGTTTCTGTAGTGTAAATAATTATTATTATTGTGTTATTTGCGCTATTGCGTCCCATGATATAAAGAAATATAAGAATTTTATTTTTTAACCACTTAATCCATTTTATGGAAGAAAAATGCTACATTTAATACAAAACAAAAATGGAACAATTTTAAAGCTACTTCTCTTGAACTTACGATCTAGATACTTTTGGAAAATACAAAGTTTTGCCTTCCTAATTTTCGTTCTAAAAAGATATAATTGGTATCATTCAATAAATATTTCTTAAAAAGAACGAAAAGTTAGGCATCAAAGCTTGTATTATTTCCTAAATTCGTTCATAAGAAGTAGTTTTATCTAGCACAAGATGTATATACGAAGCAAAATACATACGTATACACGCGGTAGTTACAACTGCAATGTGTAAACATAGTTTAAACGTAATACACAAGCACTGTGTATCCTACGGCACACTGTGTATCCCTTACTTTGTGTATACATAAATGCTCTACTGTGGCTACATTGTGAGACGGACGTTTAACCTTTGTGCATACGTATTGAACTACAATGTGTAAACGTAGCATATTTACATCAGGGGATATGTGTCACCCTGTGTCTACATCTAATAGTGTAAACACATCGTAAATGTGATTTGATGTGCTGTATGGGTATATTCTCTTGAACGCGGATCTTTCTGTAAAGTTGTTAGAACCCTCACAGGACACTCATATCTTACCAAATCATATATTATCAGAAATGAACGCCCTCCGAAATGCACCTTATGCAATAACTTAACGTCAATGAGACACATTCTTTTTGAATGCTTACCTATTGCCTCCCATAGGTCTAGATTCTTTAATGCTGTTACCTATGAGAATATTTTCGCGCGATTAATAAAGTTATAGAATTCTTAGACAGCATCAACATAACGAAAAAACCCTCGCTGTTGACGCGCTCTATAAATAACGCTAACGTCTAGTCTTGGCCTTTATTCTTGTGCAAGACCAAGACCAGCCTAGCTTATCACTAATTATGAAGTTTGGGACCTTAAATTTCTAAATACAGTACCATTTAAATTTATCAACACTATTTTAATTTAGGTAACTTTTCAAAAATACCTTTTTCATACATTTTGATAATAACAATCTGGCGCTTTTTCCTAATTAAAATAATCGAAATCATCCCCTTCGGTCCCTTACCCCACCTCCCCCTAAGCCGCACCCACGTAAGCTCGTTAATTAAAAAATATAGGGGAAACTCGTGTTCCGGCGGCCGATAGGTTTTTAATTAGGGGAAGCCGGTTGACTCTCTGATGAATTGATCAGATAAAGTGACTTTTTTATGATGAGTCCTTTTAACTGATTAGTGCGTTTTTTATTTTTTTTATAAGAAACGTCGTAATTAGGCGAATTTTTTTTCGAAAACTTGGCCAAAACCGCTAAAATTAATCATAATGATTACACGTTTATTATCTATACTAATATATAAAATCCCTAAGTGACTGACATACTGATTAATCACGATCCTGCTCAAACCACTCAACGTAAGAAGCTCAATTTTGGCATACAGGTTGATTCTAGGGTGTAGATGTTCGATAAGAAGGGATTTTTCGAAATTCCAGTTCCAAGGGGGTGAAACCACTCTTAAAATATTACAATATTTTTTATTTAAAAAACGGTCAAGTTTCCGAAAAAACGCTTAAACATGTATATTTTATTTCGTTTTTTACATATTTTAAGATTTTTTAAAAACGTCTACAGGGTGTTTCGAAAAATCTGGTCATTGATTAATCACGATCCTGCTTAAAGCGCTTGACGTAAAAAGCTGATTTTTGGAAAACAGATTTACTTTAGGGTGTAGAGGTTCGATAAGAAGGGATTTTTCGAAACTCGAATTCTAAGAGGGTGAAACTATCCCTCACGTATATTTTAATTTGTTGTTTTCCATATTTTAAGATTTTTTATAAATTTATTCAGGGTGTTTCCTAAAATATGACCATTGAGTAATCACGATTCTGCTTAAACTGCTTGACGTTTAAAGCTGATTTTTGGCAAACGGATTGATTGTGGGGTGTAGAGATTCGATAAGGAGGGGTTTCTCGAATCTCAAATTCCAAGAGGGTGAAAACGCCCCTCAAATATTACAATATTTGTTATTTAAAAAACGGTTAGTCTTTCGGGAAAACGCTTGGACAAGCATAATTTATTTAGGTTTTTCACAAATTTTGATTTTTTCTTAAAAAATCATACAGGGTGTTCCAAAAAGTTGGGTAATTGATTAACCACGATTCTGCTTAAACCGCTTGACGTAAGAAGCTTATTTTTGGCAAACGGATTTTTCGAAAGTCAAATTCCAACGAGATGAAACTACCAAGTTATATAATAATGTCGCCATATTGTTTTTTCTCATGCTGACATAAATGTGAGAACATTTTATCCAGTTTGTATGTTAATGGAAATTTTTGCTTTGCTTTATCATCACCATTACAAATGATTAATTCGACGCGAACAAAGTCGCTGGTACACGCTAGTATTACATATTATAATTTACAAATCAGCCTATAATATGTTCCCTTCTTTTTAGATGAAGTGGCTTCTTCTATCAACACTAGCAGTCTTACTGGCTCTGGCTATCGCAGAAGGCGAGGTATGGGAGGAAGATGACCATGAAGTGCTGATCCGAAGTGAAAGGGGTGCTAAAAATCGTAAGTAGATCTATTAGTCACATATGTTCAAATCAAAAGTTGTAGTCATTGCTGTTGAAACAGGAAGCGATCAAAAACAATTGAATACGTCAATCAATCCTAATTTATGCCATATATACTAACATACCAAATTTCGTTTTTTATCCGAAAAAATAAAGAAGTTATAGGGGTGAGCCACTTTTCAGACGCACCCAGTAGATTCTCTTCCAGTGGTAAAAACACTTTTTGAAAAATTCTTTTCAAAAAATTGAAAATAATGAAATTCCATCAGAAAAAACAATATTTTTGGCTCAACAGCTTATTCCCCTGTGGCCATAGATAACCGTAGTCATTGTTGCATCTAAAAAAAGTCGATTTTCCTCTATTCCCTGGAAAAATTCACCGCAACGCAGAGCGTGTATCGATCGTCCCGACATATATTTTCAGATTTATTGTCGCGATTTGGCCCTTTCACAATGTCGGCCGGGATTTATCAGCGGAACGATTGTTTATTTTGGAAAAGCGCCCTCTGTGTCGTTCCTGTTCCGCCCGCGCCATATTTTCTACCGGAAGTTGGCCAGAAACGGGGAAACTCGCTCGTTAAATGCTGATTTTCCGCGGTTGGAAACACTGATAACGTTCGCCATGAATCAAAACTAGTTGTACAGTCTGTCAAAACAGTCGGAGGTTAAATTGCTGTTAGGGATGTATAAACGTATCGATATTTCCAAATATCGATATCGATATTTTTTAGTATCGATATTTTTATATAAGTTTCGCTTTCAAACAAATATGTATAGTGTGACCAACGGATCTGTAGCTACGGGGTATCGGCAGGGGAACGCAGTTGTAAACAAAACACGCCCAATTTCATTCATAAAATAGGCATGGGCGTACGGTGTTATATGAAAATAATGTGTATCATAAATATAATACTCAGATTAATAATTTTTTTCAAAAAACTTTATACTGTTTGAATCGTTACTGTTGAGTTAGCAGATAAACACTAAAAGCTTTTATTAAAGCTCCCTTAAATATTTTGAATCATTTTATTATTGTGTTGTTAATATAATAGAAGAAATAATTACAGCTGGGGGTTGGAACCTTTGGTGTTACACAGCAAAATA